>NW_024081442.1:359157-390243 GCF_003009895.1 Hyaena hyaena | reverse complement strand
TGGGTGTTATATGGAAACTAACAACAACAAACTATTTGTAAAAAATAATAGTAATAAATAAAAAGAAAAAAATGGAAATGAAAAAAAAGGGGCGCCTGGGTGGCTTAGTCGGTAAGCGTCCGACTTTCGCTTAGGTCATGATCTTGCGGTTCGTGGGTTCGAGCCCCGCATCGGGCTCTGTGCTGACTGCCAGCTCAGAGCCTGGAGCTTGTTTCAGAGTCTGTGGCTCTCTCTCTATCTGACCCTCCCCTGCTCACGCTGTCTCTCTCTCTCTCTCCTAGAAATAAATTAAAAAAAAAAAACATTAAAATAATAAATTGCTGAAAAAGCAGGTGGACATAAATTGAGCAAAGGAGGGCAACGTGATGAAGGGGCTACATTCCTCTATCTGCTCTCCTCCCAGATGTCTTTTCAGAAAATACAGAAATTAACCAGAGATTTTCTTTAGGCTGTGGTACTCACTTAAGCCAACTCTTATGCTCTGAGCAACTTTTGAAATCTGTAGACATGTTTGGTTTTTGTTAAAATAAGCTTTTCTCCGGTAGAGTGCATCCAAATGTCTTGATCTTTCAGAAAGAGCTGGTAGTCTAGGGAGATCCAACATGAAGCAGGTATAGGGAAAGATAAATTCAGCTTTGATGATTTTCCACCAAATCTGAAGACAGAAAAAGAAAACAAGACAAAAACAAGTTTCACCATTTCTGAAGAATGCCTTCCAGCTTGAAAGTTTGGCTTTATTCAACAAAGATACAAACAAGCTATTGTAAGCTCCTAAATTACAAATTCCTTCTTATCTATAAAGAATAGTTTAAGAACTACAGTTAAAAGCATGTTGAGGAATTGAAATGTGGGTATGAGAGTCTATAAACTGTAACTGACAGCAAGATGCAATTTCACTTCTGTATTTATCTAGTCCAATACCATAACCCTTTTTCCCATTTAAAAAATTTATATGTATAATTTATAAACAACATCTCACTTGTCAAAAATAACAAACTCTTAAAAAGCCAAGAGGAAAAAATAGTTGATTTATCCAGGCAAGAGTTAATAAAAATACAACATTCAGAAAAAAATAAATAAAACATGAACAGTTTTCAAGGGTTTTACTAAGAACAAGACTGGTGAAATCTCTTGAGCTTATCAGGGGCATTATATCAAAAGGAAACTTATTACAACAATCTCTTTAGACAAAGGAGGATAAGATTATTAATACAACCATACTCATAAGAGAGGTTTTTTGTAGTGAAAGGAGTTTGACAGGATTATTGGTGTTTCAGGTGCCTAATATTGCAGCTAGTTTCTATTCCTCTTGAGTGGCAAATAACTAAAGAGGGATAGAGGTAGACACCTTTGACTTGATGAGAAAGTGTACTCTGTGAACTTCAATCATTCATAGAAGGGAATGCTTATCAAATTCGAAAGAGAAGGTTATTGCTTATTTTTCTTAAGTTTAAGAAAGCATCTGAAACTAAAAAAGGAAAACAAAGAAATGCAAAATAATTAGGGAATTGTTCAAGTCACTGAATTACAATAATATTAAGGACATTGAAAAAGGTGTTTTTTGTTTGGATTCTGGTTGCTACTCATCATTTGTTTACCATTTACTGCGTTCATTTTTTTCAGATGTATTTTATCCAAATAAGCTAACTAAATCCTTACCTGCTTCAAGAAATTTGAATGCTACAGAATGATTTTAATTTCTTTCCTTTGTGTCTTTTCCTTTGTGTCTAAAAGTCTTCTTATCTGTTAGCTTTTCTAATCTGTGGTCAATTTGCTGTCCTGTAAATTTATGTTTTTCCACTTTATTTTCTTTTATCTCACAACTTTTCCCTGGTGGTCTAAATCATTCTTGACATTTTGACTATCACTACTTTGTAAATTACTTCTCAATATCAAACCCTGACCAATTCTCCCACTTGAGAAATATATTTAAAAACTCTTGGCTGGATATTTCCAACTATACATTCTTCCAGCTTTTCAAAGTCAACATTTTTGAACTTGAACTTAGTATATATTATGATCAATCTTCTTAATTACTTTCAGTGTGTGAATGACATCACCAGATTTACCCAAGCTAGAAAGTTGAGATCTATCAGACCTAATTACTCCTTTCAACATTATTATGTTGAATTAATCTTTTAAATCTCAAACTTCTTGCATGCATTCCTTCTCATATTCTCATGTTCAACATTTTACTTTAGCTATTGTTGGACTACTGTTTGACTATTGCAATGATCTCAGTGCAAATTTACCAACCTTAAATATATTTTATGCAGAAATGTGAGATTAATTTTTGTAAGCCCAATCATATTAAAATCACTACCTACTCTGAATACCCACATCACCTGAATTCTCAGTTTCTCTGCTAGAATTTGAGTTATTCTGAATTTTTCCCCCAGCCTTTAGTAAAATATATTGGTTGCCTACCTACAGCTATCTTCCATTCTTCTACCTATCTCACCATTCCTGTTTGTTAATAGAGTCTTCTACTTCTACTGTTCCCCAAAGACACTAAAAATATTCTGATTAGTTTAAGCCAAGAGATTTGTACTATTGTCTTTATTAGTGCTTTGTTTATGATGAAGCTTGTAAACCAATCCTACCTCAAGAGGGAAAGTCTGCAATATATTAGAAATTCCCTTGTTAATTAAAAGGTCACACTGAAGAAAATCAATCTGCTAGATATTGTCATGTTTGACTATGACACTGAATGTGCAGTAGCCATTTTACAACAGAGTGAGGGAGGGAGTTTGCATGAGGAAATACAGCATACTGAAGTTGGCTGAAAGTTGGGAAATAATCTCAAGAATCACAATTATTGGGAATATTGAGTCAGTGAAAACTATCTGTGGGACTCTCTCACCCATAAATTTCTTGTCATATAAAGTAATATTGTCTGTAGTTTTCAAGCCAGTTGAGTTTTCTATTACCTGTAAATGAAAGTATACTTCAATGTCCCTATACTACAATTTACACAAAAAGGATAGATGTTTGGGTCTACATTAGATCTGCACCACTTACAAGATATTCAACTTTGGACTGATTCTTTAGCTTCTCAATGTCTCGGTTTTTTCTTTTGCAAAATTGGAATAATAAAGTACCTAACTCTTTGGGCCATTAAGAGGTTAAATAAGTTAGTACCAGTTATGCACTATGAACAGTGTTTGGTCCAATCAAAATGTTCAATAAAGGTTAGGTATTGTTCTTTTATTTTTATTTACATTCTTCCCACATACTGCATTTTTCTTGTGCCTACAGGATAATCTGCTATAAAAAGAGAAAAATCTAATAACTCAATGGATTAAGAAAAAAAAAATGTTTCCTTCCTACTCATGCAAATTCCCAGGATGATCAGGTAGCCCATCTCTATGTTGTAGGTAAGACATTGCTATGGAGAATTTGCATTCCTCCAAAATTCATATGTTGAAATTCTACCTCCCAAGGTGATAGTATTAGGATGTGAGGTGTTTAGAAGGTGTTTAGGTCAAAAGAATGGAACACTCATGAGAAGGATTATTGCCCTTTTCCAAAAGACCCTATAAGAGCTATCTTGCACTTTCTGCCATGTGAGGTTACAGTGAGAAGATGGCAGTAAGGAAACACACTCCCACTAGACAACGAACCTGCCAGAGGCTTCATCTTGTAGTTCCCTGCCTTCAGGACTCTGAAAAATAAAGTCCTGTTGCTTATAAGCTACTCACTCTACAATTATTTGTTACAGCAGCCCAAACAGACTAAGAGGCTCATTTTTATCACGAGCTTTTGTTTAATAGGAGACTTCCAGTCTCTAGGCAAAGGAAGAGAGGTATGAAGCATGGACAATAACCATCACTTCCTTTCATTGTGCATTGTCAGAACTACCACAAGAACCCAACTTAACGTCATGGTTAGCTGAGACATATAGCACAGGATAGGAAATATTTGATCAACACCTTCTCTGTCTCAGTTCATTTTTCTGCTCACCAAAACTCCCTTTGCCACCTCTTTCTACACATAAACACACTTCACTACTTTCTTTATTTCTTTTTTTTCCCAGTAGT
This sequence comes from Hyaena hyaena, assembly GCF_003009895.1. Lineage (NCBI taxonomy): Eukaryota > Metazoa > Chordata > Mammalia > Carnivora > Hyaenidae > Hyaena > Hyaena hyaena. The sequence goes on along the minus strand of NW_024081442.1, from coordinate 386,203 downwards.
TTATTGTCAAGTTGGTTTCCATATAACACCCAGTGCTCATCCCCACAAGTGCCCTCCTCCATGCCCATCTCCCCCCTACCCTCCCACATCCATCAGCCCTCAGTTTGTTCTCAGCATTCAAGAGTCTCTCATGGTTTGTCTCCCTCCCTCTCCCCACCTATTTCCCCCCTTCTTCTCCCCCATGGTCCTCCGTTAAGTTCCTCCTAATCCTCCTATACGACTTCACTACTTTCTAAAAGACATATCTCAAAATCCCATCCAAGCTTTATCCAGCTTAAACCTCAGGGTCTATAGATGATATGTTACTCTCTCCATCAGAACAAATGAGGCTGCTTTTTGTCCAAGTTACTTGCTTCCTTTTCCCTGACCACATACAGTCATAATGGAATGTTGTATTAGTTTCCTGAGGCTACTGTAACAAATCATCACAAGCTTAGTGGCTTCAGAGAAATTGATATCTCATAGTTCTGGAGGTGAGAAGTTAAAACCCAAGCTGAGTTGTGCTCTGTCAAGGAGATCTAACAGAGAATCAAATTTTTGTCTCTTTCAGATTCTATTGGCTGCCCGAGATACCCAGTTTTGTGTTGTGTCACCACACTCTCTGCCGCCATCTTCATATGATATTCTTATCCTTCTGTAATTTCCTTTGCATCGCTTATGAAGACACTTATGATGACATTTAGATACCTAAAAGATACAGAATAATTGACTGATCTAAAGATTTTTTTTAAATATAATTTATTGTCAAGTTGGCTAACATATAGTGTGTACAGTGTGCTCTTGGTTTTGGGGGTAGATCCTCATGATTCATTGCTTACATGCAACACCCAGTGCTCATCCCAACAGTGCCCTCATCAATGCCATCACCCATTTTCCCCTCTCTTCCACCGCCCCTCAACCCTCAGTTTGCTCTCTATATTCAAGAGTCTCTTATGGTTTGTATCCCTCCCTGTTTGTAACTATTTTCTTCCCCTTCTCTTCCCCCATGGTCTTCTGTTAAGTTTTTCAAGTTACACATATGAATGAAAACATATGATATCTTTCTCTGACTGACTTATTTCACTTACCATAATAGACACTTTTCAAGATATTTAATTTGATCTCTCCTGCAAAGATTCTTTCTTCTCTCTCTCTCTTTCTTTTTTTTTTTAATTTTTAATGTTTTATTTATTTCTAGGAGAGAGAGAGAGAGACAGCGTGAGCAGGGGAGGGTCAGAGAGAGAGGGAGTCACAGACTGAAACAGGCTCCAGGCTCTGAGCTGGCAGTCAGCACAGAGCCCGACGCAGGGCACCACGAACCACGAGATCATGACCTAAGCGAAAGTTGGACGCTTAACCGACTAAGCCACCCAGGTGCCCCCCTCTCTCTCTCTTTCTTTTACAAATAAGGAAACAGTTACAAATTCCAGTTATGAGGACTTGGACTTGATATCTTTGGATGACCACTATTCAACCGACCACAAAAATGCTAAAGATATTTTGGTACTGGAGAATTTGACACATTAAAAAAATTAAGAAATAAATGGTAAGGCTGGAGCACAGAGAGCAAAAGAAAGAGAGTGGGAAGATAAGCTAAAGAGAAAGAAGTTGTCAGATTAATAGAGCTTTGTAGGACACTGTAGAAGATACTAATTCAAGCTGATATAAACCCCAATAATGTATTCCTTCCTTTTTATATGTAATGTAGGTTAAGGCCTCATTTTAAGATGATATGGAAACAGATGTCTCTTCTTGACAGACTCAGCTGTGAACAGTGCTGTTAGCTGATAGTCTCCAGCTGCTATCTCTTTGAGATCTGCCATAGCATTCACTTTAAGGTCATTCTTTCCCTGTCTCTCTTTAATAGTTCAAAGACATTTTTTTCCCCAGTAAATCTCTTGTACTACCAACATCACACTGTTTGCTGTAAGACCTGAAACAGGCACCATTGATACGTGAAGTCATACAAGAAGGGAGGTGTTATTATGGAGTTACCGGGTAAGGAGGATAACATCCCGAGTGGTATGTGGGGTATAAATTATCCTTGGAACAAGGTGGCAGCCCATTGCTAAAGATTTCACTGGTGGTTATCTGAGAAAATGTTATGGTGAGGGGAAGTAACCTGCAAATGAAATGATTCATATGTTTGAAAGGTATGGGAGAGCAATGTAGAAAAGCGAAGTGTAACTAACTGGTTATTACTAAGTTGTATTCATTCTCCTAAAGGAGGAAGAATCTTAACAAAAAAAGCAGAATGATTTCATTTAACTTTTCTTCCCTACAAAATGAGGGCTGTTAACATATTTCAAGTCATTGATATTAGTTAACTGGTCAAATTAGTGGGAATTTTATCTAATACTTACACTGTTATGCTAAGCAATGGTTTTCAAATTCTCCTATCACCAGAGTTTCCTGAGACCTTATTTAAAATACACAAACTCAACAATACATTTTGACTGAATAGTTTCAGGGACAAGTCAGCATTTAGATAGGCATTCCAGAGTGTAGGCTTTCCAAAGAGCCTTAAAGAAAGTATATCTAGATTTGAAATTGAATGCTGTACTCAATAATGTATCAGAATATAAATAATACTCATTTCAAGGTTGTTTTCATGTATAATTTGGCACTCTGATGTTCTCATTATCTTTTAGAGTAATGTGATTAGAATAAATAGGGTTTGGAAGGACAAGCCAAGTCTTAAATAATAGTCTCTCGTGTTTATATGTTTGTTCTGATCTAATGAAGCTTAAAAGAGTCCAACTGCTGCCCTAATGTCTGTTATATTTAGTAAAAATCAAATTAGTCATGTCTCCCTTAGTGTTTTTGGTAAGCTGCCTGTCTACACAGCTCACCTGGAAAACTCACCAGCCACAAACAGATGAGACTAATAATAATTTTGTTATTGAGGAGTGAAAAATAGTCATCCCAAGATACCAATCTTCTCCTACTCCTAGTATGCCCCCAGAAAGGGTGGATGGATAGATACGTGTGAAGTTCCAAACTGAATGTTTTTGTTCATTAAATGCTACTTGTTTTAAATAAAACAAAGAAGGATTGTTTTAGAAGAGAATTATTTAGTCTAGTAGACCACAGTTCCTAAATACATCTGCTAAATCAGAATTGTGTACATTGAGAATCTAGAAGGAGCAGCAGAATGAAAAGCTCTAGTGGAATTTCATCACTTTTTATAGTTTCTCGTATTTGCCTGGTTCAGTTATAAAAAACCTCAAACACTACTGCGTTACATTAGTCCACACCACCATCTTCTCTCAATAGCTTGATCGTATGTGCTTCCCTGCTCATCTGTCTCCTTTCACTCTTATTGGCTTCCTGTTTCTTTTATTTTCGTTTTCTTCTTTTTAAAAAATTTTGTTTCAATCCAAGTTAGTTAACGTATAGTATAATAATGGTTTCAGGAGTAGAATGTAGTGATTCAGCATTCATACGTAACAGCCAGTGCTCATCCTAGTGAGTACACTCCTTAATGCCCATCATTCATTTAGCCCATCCCCCCACTCAACACTTCTCCAGCAGCACTATTTGTTCTCTTTAGAGTCTTTAAGTGTCTTATGGTTTGCCTCCCTCTCTGTTTTTGTCTTATTTTTCCTCCGCTACCCCTGTGTTCATCTGTTGTGTTTCTTAAATTCCACTTATGAGTGAAATCATTGATATTTGTCTTTAACTAACTTATTTTGCTTAGCATAATACACTCTAGGTTCATCCACGTTGTTGCAAATAGCAAGATTTCATTCTTTTTGATAGCCACCTATCAAAAAGATGGTATATATATATATGCCTCTTCTTTATCAATTCATCAGTCAATGGACATTTGGGTTCTTTCCATAATTTGGCTAGTGTTGATAATTCTGCTATAAATATTGGGATGCATGTGCCCCTTTGAATCAGCATTTTTGTATCCTTTGGATAAATATAACTGGATATGCTGATGTTTCTAAAATGCTGATTATGTCACTCCCACTTCTTATTGTTTTCAGGATAAAATTTATATTTTCCACTAGTTATGACTCTCTAGCAAATTGTAATGTGCATTTCCCTGAAGCCTCCTAAGCTTAAGCTATACTAAACCATTCTCTGTTTCTTTACTTGAAGCCCTCTTATCTCTTAGATCCTGAGATGTTCTTTCCTGTTGTAGAAACTCACTATCTTTCTCCACTCCTCATCCCCCAAATATATTTCATCTAATTACCTTACTTTGACTAGAAGCTTAAGCATCACATCTTCTGAGAAGCCCTCCTATGACTGTGCCCTTCCCATGTGCTGTTGAAACGCTGTCTTCTACTCCAACCATAGCATTCATGTCATTGTAATTTCTTATTTACTTGAATGTCTTTACTATTATATAGACTACTTGCTAGTGAGGGCAAAGCTGTTTCTGCTTTCTTTACCACTATTCCTAGAGCCTAGAAAGTGGCATAATGTGTAGTTTTTACTAGTCAAGAACATGTACTGGTAGTTGTGATTGTGATAGTTTCAATATCTGTGATTCTTGGAGTATCTAGGAGAGTTTAATTTAGGAAATTCTGACAAAGTATTTTGAGAGACATTATTCTCAAAAAGCCTGAATGCACACCAGAGGCAAGCCATATTGGTATCTTCTGCCTGTAATCAAGGAGAACTTTTAAAGGAGACTTGAATTCCAGAAATCCATTTACTCCTTGGCTTAGAGTTATCTGTGTCTTTTCCCTCCAAATAACAAAATGGCAACTTATCGCCTTCATTATCCTGTGATAAGCGTTGAAGAATTTGGACTTGTTAAATACTGCTACACCAAGGCGAGAGTTGTATCATCCTTATTGTGAAACACACATACCTCAGATCCGCAGAAATTTTAGCTGCTCAGAAATAATTGGAACTGTTATTTTCAAGTCTCTTTTGACAGGAGATATTTTAATTCATTTGTAATTTATAACTCCTCATACTCTTTTCCTCATTCAATAATGAGTTTCTGCTTTCATTCAGGGAACATCAATTACCTGTTGAATTGAGAGAAGCTAAATCTATTCACTGAAAAGTCTCCTTTATCCCTTATTCTGTACTTGCTTGATTAACATGCATCTTCTTGTGGGAAAGCGCATGTTCTGTTGTCCACAGGTTTTCCCACAAGAGAAGAAAAGATGGCACTAGAATGGCTGGCACATTCACACCAGAGGACTTAAAGTGCTTCATAAAGACACTATTTACAAACCTTTTATTTACAAACCTTTAGATAAGATAATGGGGCTTCTGAGGTTTGCAACAGCACTATCTAAGCACAAAGGGGCAAGACTGCAGAGGGGTCACCGGAGAGGAAGGAGCCTGTGACCTGCAAGGGCTTCAGAGTTTGGTGGATGGATCTGCAACTCTCATCATCCAGTAGGAAGGCTGCTCCCTGACCTCACTCCTCTCTTGTCTCTTGATCTCCTCTTATGCTTCTCATTTGTAAAGCAAACTGGGATTTTTATTAATCGCAGGAAGCAACAAAACAAACTCTTCAGATGATAAGATTGCATAGGAAAAATATCTCACGTAAGTTTTCAACTAAAAAGTTTTATGCCCCGAGAATTAGAATTATTTCTGTAGGGATACACACACACACACACACACACACACACACACACACACACACGTATTTCTGCAGTGTCGTACTGAACATATATATATATTTATATAACTTTATTACCTATATAATAATTGCGTGTATACACCCAAATAATTCTGGCCTATAAAAATAATTCTGGCCTACAAAAATCACATATTTTTGGCCTGCCTAATAAAAAGTCATATAAAAGTGTAAATAAAATATGTCAAGTTGTTTTTGTAACACATTTTATAATGTCTTCACTTCCATTTTATATAACATTCCCATTCAAGAACTATTTTTATGAAAAAATTTTGAAAATTATTCTTAAGTACTTCTGATTAAAGGTAAACTGTATTTTTAAAAAAGTATTCTCCAGTATTTTATACTGATATCCCAATTGGCTGAATGAGCTATCATTTAGTATTTTATGAATGTGATACTCTACATAGTTGTGACTCATTTCTTCTCTGATAACCTGCTCAATAAAAGAAGAAAACCAAGGCTTTTTTTCTTAAACCCTTTGGAGTTGAATGTCAGCTTGCCTACACTGACAAATGTGCTGCTGAGGAAGAGCCTTTTCATCTTCCTGACATGGACCACATCATAAACCACAGAATTGGAAGCCTGACATCCAAGCAATTCAGGCTGCATTGACACTGTTTCAAGAGAAGCTTTTGGAAAACAAATATTTCTTGCAAACTGTCCGACTTGTCTACATAGATTACATGGTTGTGAAAAGAAGTGGACTGTTTTCCCTACATTAAATTCAGTGTTATTGTTGGAGTGTGCAAACCCAGCTGTAGTCCATTTTCTTTAAAATGGACTTTCCTTTAAAAAAAACCTGTCCTGCTTTGTTATAACTAGGTGAGAATAAGTGGGCTGCTCCTTAAGACTGATCTGAATCAATACTAATCTCCTTTTCTTTCCATATCTTCCTGTAAAAATGGAAAAAATAACTGACATGTGGGAAGGCATTTCTGCATAAACTTCTATTTCCAGAACCCAAGAAAAATACACAAAGTTTGTTAAATTCCTACACATGCAATAGTTGATACATCTTAGATTTAAATTTCAACTCAGTTGAACCAATAAGTATTGATTACACAATATGAAGAAGATACAATAATTAAAATATTTCACCAAAATATGAAAAAAATGCTGATTCTGTGTGGAAATACAATCGAAAGGATTAACTTAGCATCTCTCATTACTTCTTGGGTGTCAACTTTATCCTTTCAATTGAATTTCAACACAGAATTAGTACTAGATATTAGGTATGTACGTGCACTGAGGTCAGCTCTATTCATTTACTCAACAAATATTTATTGAGTAGCCTCTATGTGTCAGGTATTTCTGCTTATGCTGGAAAAGTTAATAATGACAACTTACTGAGTCATTAGTCCAGAGAGGTACTCTTTCGACTCTTCAGTGATTTTCTGTTATCATTTTCCAGGTGAAAGAAACTGGATTTAAAATGGCTATTCACTAAGAGGATAATAGTGCAATAACAATTCGATCTTTTCTTTACAAATGATATGATGCATTTGAGGTTAAGGACTTGGCCTGGCATTAGTTTTGGAGTTGGACATTTTCATTAGAGTTTATTTCTTAAAATGTATGTCCCCAACCTGTCTTTCTGCTTTCTTCAACAGAAACATTGTCTCACAGCATAGCTGGTCTATTAAGTACCTTTTGCTTATTTCATGCACCGTCTCACCTACTTGTCTAGTTAATGCCCATCCCACCCCTTTTGTTGTGCTATCACCAGGGCTATGAGCTCCTAGAAGTCAGCACCTATCTGAGAAGGAAAGCTGGATGTTAGCAGTTTTCATGGCATTGGTCATAATGGGGACGGAAACTTCCAACAAGAGTTCCTACAGTCATTTAAGTCAACAACCTGCCATAACTGCCAACCTAAACAGAAAGCGTGCAGGAAACCAGAATGCGGGAAAGTGGGGTTATTCTCTTTTCTTGATGTTATCGACATACAATAAATCCCCAATAAACATTACATTCAGGTTGATAACTTATTCTAACTCGAATGCTAAATAACCATGGGACTAACTTTCACCTCTGTGACTAAGTTTGTTGGGAAATAAATCATGGATGATACTATTTCTTACCTAGTGCAGCTGATTTGAGGATGAAAAGAACATTACATGCAAAAACTTATGATCACTTTAACTAGGTTGAAGCTCCAATAAATGAAGAATCACCTTTGTTTTGTTTACCAGCAGATAAACAGGAATTTCACTAAGCCTGGTACATGGTAGAGGATCATGAAATATTTGTTATATGAGTGAAATCTCTCTGGGGACTCTATCTTTTATCCCTCACTTTGTATAGTGCTACAAGTATAGTGCTTAGAGCAATGCGAAGCATCACCTCAGTGTAGAGTAATGAATGCTCCACTTGAGGAAGTACTGGGAAGAAAGAGACTGTAATAAGGGTCACGTTAATGTTGTTTACAGATGAAACATGATCAGTAAAGGCATTTCAGAAGAATTTTTGTTTAACCAAACTAAAAGGAATTTAAATAAACATTTATCACTACGCAGTTAAATTCTAAAGGGCATATTTTTCCAAGTATGGACAAACAGATAATCATCTCATCTATATAACGTTTAGAAAGCAGTAGTGATAATAGTATTGATCAAAATAGCTATAATTTAATAGAATAACATTAATTATTCTTACTGTAGCAATAGAGTGAAACTTATTTTGTGTCCATGACATAATGATCAAAGAAATAAGGATGATATTCATATTTCGGAAGAAGTGTCAAATACGTAAAAAGCTATCTAAGGACTTGTTAAGAAATAAACTCTAGAGATATAAATCCCTGCTTTCCCTGTCCAGTCTAGTTGTGGGTTTTCCAGATTTGCCTTCTGCATTCAGGCTAATTCACACCTTTCAAATAAAAACTAATATTTACGACCTGTTGATTGTTTATTAGAGACTCTTTTCCTATCATCAAGTAGAGCTGGAGACTTTTACCCTAATCAGTATATGGCAAAAGCTCCAAGGCATCAATGTGTAACACAGAATAAGGTGATGATTAAGACATCTGGCTGAAAAGAAAGCCAAATCAGGTTTGGAATCTGGCAAGCCTTTTACTATTTGTGTTCCTTTAAGCCTTAGCCTCTCTATTTGCAAAATGGAAATATATATAATATCTGTATCAGGAAAGGGTTATAAAGTTTAAAATAGATAATATATAGTACCTGAAATAATAAGCACTCAATCAATGTTTCCTGTGACCTCTCAGGACACCTATTATTACTACTACTACCAGTACTTCTCTTATTTCTAATACTGCTACTATTATCATTATTGGCATCAGTCAGCCTAACTGTATTTTAATCCAGTACTATTGTATGAAAAATTAGTTGGGTCTATTCTAGACAAAATAATTTTGGAGTCAAGGGAAGTAATGCAGCTTAGTTTTGTATTTAAATTTTTTTAATAATTTTAAATTCTATTGGGTTTGTATGTCCTGTATGTACATATGGTATTAGCACAGTACTGCATGTTTATCATGTCTATCTAAATTCTAAATTTCAGAATATCTGTTCAAAATATTTTTCTCATAGGAGTGCATAGTCAAGCATGTTTACAAAGCACTGGTCTAGTAAGAAAACAAGAAGTAAGAAACATCTTGCAAATATTATGATACACCCTATGGCAGAGAAATAGATATGAGTGTCCCCTGTAAGGGAAAATATCTAACCTACCACTTCATGCTATATTTGACTTATGGGGTTATGGCTGGTCAGCATCATGAAGTTTGCCCAGTGCATCATAAGGCTGATTAATTGGGCCAATCAGATTCTCTGTATCAGGAATTTGAATTGGGAATGTGGAAACAGACTCAGTCAATTTATAGAGGGAGCAGAAGCTGAAAAGACAAAGTGGATGCATTTGAATAGTATCCAGACAATACAAATAACTGAAAATACACATAATGTAACATAGAGAATGGAGAGAGAGAAAAAAACTGTGAGATGATTATAGAAGCAATAGAAACAGAGCAATAGAAACAAAGATAGAAAGAAGCTGAGTCACCCCAAAAAGAGTAATACATTCTTGCTATTGTGGGCAGATAGAGATAACCTGATCCTTAGAGTTTTTGTGTATCCTCTAATTTCCAAATTCTATTTTACGCTTTTGGAGATCCTGGTATATTGTCTGTCTTGGAATTCTATAAGATTCTGTTGTCTTTAGGGGCACCTGGATGGCTTAGTCGGTTAAGCGCCCGACTTCAGCTCAGGTCATGATCTCATGGCTTGTGAGTTCAAGCCCCACATCAGGCTCTGTGCTGACAGCTCAGAGCCTGGAGCCTGTTTCAGATTCTGTGTCTCCATCTTTCTCTGACACCCCTCCCAGCCCCCATTCACACTCTATTTCTCTCTCTCTCAAAAATAAATAAACATCTAAAAAATTTTTTTAAAGATTCTGTTGTCTTTATTTCCATGTGTGCTTTCTTCAACATATTCTCAATTATTTGGTGGTAACTTTATTGATCCTTAACTCTTTATTAAGCAGATTCAAATCTCAGGCCACAAAAGCAAGTGTGGAAGAAATATAAACAATTATTTTAATATAACTCAAGTACTCTTTTGAGCCACCATCTTACCATATAGCAGAAACTAAATCTTGGTTAAATCTGTGTCATTCTAGACACTTTAGGGTCCCTCACTGTTGCTCCTGGCACTCTGTGCTATGGTTCTCAGGTGTTGACAGGGCAGCAAGTAGGAACAGTTCACCTACTATGTGGTTGTCTTCTCTTGCCACTAGCGTTCACTCAGGCAATGCGTTCGATTCTTGATCTCCAAAAGTTGTTGCCACATTGTTTCTTGCTTCCAACTGTAGGTGTGGGAGCTATGGAACATTTAAAGGAGCTGTAAAACTTCTTTGACTAGTCCTCTGCTCTTCAGGAACACCAAAAACCCTTTAAACTTTGGGAACCTCTGGGAGTCTTTCTGAGAGTTACCTAGACTGCTGTCTCGGAGTGGCATTTCTCCATTCTTGAAACTGGTTAGTTCTCTACGTTTTATGCAGTCCTGAGACAAAGGTACATTTTCTCTGAGACCTCAAAATCTAGTTTGTTGCCTCCCTCCACTCTGGAACTTGTTCTAAGTTTTGTTGGGGGGAGAGCTTGAGCACATATGTCATTCAGTCCAATTCAAAAGAAGTTTTCCTGAGGAGGAGAAGTTTGTTTGTTTGTTTGTTTGTTTGTTTTTAATGTTTATTTATTTTGAGAGAGAGGGACAGAGACAGAGTGCTAGTGGGGGAGGGGCAGAGAGAGGGAGACACAGAATCTGAAGCAGGCTCCAGGCTCTGAGCTGTCAGCACAGAGCCTGACATGGGGCTCAAACTCATAAACCCTGAGATCATGACCTGAGCTGAAGTAAGTCACTCAACTGACTCAGTCACCCAGGTGCCCTGAGGGGGAGAAGTTTTTGATTATACAGCAAATCAATTAAATAATCTCTCCTCAGATGTGGCAAAACAGAGCAGGCACATGTTGCACTCTTAGACTTGTATTTTTAGAAAATGACTTCTGATTTCAAAATGTCAGGTCATTTTCCACTTAAAAAATGAAGTTTATTATGAGCTAACATTAGAACATTAAAAGCTGTATTATTTGGTTCATATGAACCTAGCATTCTGTCTGACCTAGATTCTAATTAAGCAAATTTCTTAAGCCTTCATGTAAATGTAAAATCACACTGAAAAATTTGCAAAAAGATTATCTCTTCGTTTACAAATATTTTAAGCCCTTTTTAGGATTATATTCTCTATCAAGCCATTGATAAACATCATCATTTTGTTAGATGGTAGGCTTTGATTTGGCAAATATACTTTTAAGAAAGTTGATGATGGCAGTTATCTATTTACAGTATTATAGGAAATGTTCATCCCGGTATATATTACCTATTGTTAATGCGATGACAAGCTTCCTTAGTTACTTCAGATACTACTTATTTCCATTTATTTGGTTTTAATTTAATTTAATTTTTGAGAGAGGGGAGGGGCTAAGGAAAAGGAAGAGAGAGAATCTTAATCAGGCTACATGCAGCTTAAAGCCTACCATGAGATCATGACCTGAGCTGAAATCAACCAAGTGTTGGACACTTAACCAACCCAGGCACCCTGAGCATAGATTTTTGATGAGTTTTCCATTCTTTCCTGAGGAAAATATTTTATTTGGCAAATACCAGTTTTCTTACTTTTTTTCACATTTTTATTTAAATTACAGTTAGTTAACATACAGTGTTATATTAGTTTCAGATATGCACGAGTTTTTAACAGAATGATACTAATTTTGCCTTCCCCTCCCCGGTGAAACAGATTATTTGTTTTCTATTACTTTGTAGATTTTTAGAAAAGCTAGAAAATAAAATGCTTTCAGTTAAGCATGATCAGAAACAGAGTATTGGAGAATCCAACAGATTGAGATCCAACAAATTTAAGCCAATGGCCTTTGCCACACTACTCCCTCTGATTCCTCCTCCTGGCATGTATATCATATTGTCTCTGTTAGCATGAAGTATTTCTAGCCTACCTTTTATTGTTATACAATATTATAGTATGTTTTTTTTTTTTTGCACTGTTTTTGTTTTGTTTCAGAGATTCTCTCCTCCGATCTCCCCTTCACCATCTGCCTACTATATTATTCTCCCTCTTACAAAATGAACTAATGCCCAGAACAGGAGGAAGCTGAGTAGTGACGAGATTCAAAAGTAGGAAAGGGCCAGGAGAATCCTGGCTGAGCCAGAATGAAGATCTGGTTTCAGCATTCAGGCACTAACTTTCTACTGTGGGCAAGGCACGATGGAAACACTAACCATTTGGTATCCCTTCTGCCTGGCATATAGAATCATCCTATATATGTTAAATGATTAAGAAGATTCCTTTGCTGTCTAGGGGACTATGTAATGTTTGAGGATGGAGCATGTTTTTGGTGAGATTGTTGAGTGTATGTCTAACTGTAATTTGCTACGATACTCCCATTGTTTGCTTTTGGTAATATGTTTCCTTCCAACTCCCTTGAGGGTGGCAGGGCAGCAGAGTACCAAGAGATGTGCTCCAGTACTCTAGGAATGGCCTGGGTGAGTGGGACAAGGACAGTTGACCTAGGCCTTACAGGGACCTGAAGTGGCATAAGAGAAGAGTGGTTACTGGTGCTGGGATAAAGGATCCTAGGGAAGTCATAGAGACCTGGAAGCTACAGCAGAGATTATGGAATCCAAGGAAACATCTTGTCTTTGGTAAATGGAGTTATCATCAGTGGGTACTTGGTACCAGCTCTGAGAGCCCTTACCCATTTCCTGGCACAATATGGGTCAGATGTATGCATTCTTTATCACATCCGAAGGATTGTGCTAATATGTCACTCTTGTGAGTATCATATTCATTCAAATGATGAACAACTAGGGGCACCTGGGTGGTTCAGTCAAGCATCTGACTCTTGGTTTCTACTCAAGTCATCATCTTGTGGTTCATGAGTTTGAGCCCTGCATTGGGCTCTGCCTTTACAGTGTGGAGCCAGCTTAGGATTCTCTGTCTCTGTCTGTCTCCCTGTCTGTCTGTCTGTCTCTCTCTCTCTCTGCCTCTCTCCTGCTTGTTCTGTCTCTCTCTCTCAAAAAAAGAAAAAACACAAAAAGATGAACAACTATACTGTTCTACCACATTTCTCTTGTTCTATATCTGTCTCTTTCTCAATAGTGTGAGTCCCTAAAGAGCTTGGACCATCCTATATCACTGATTGCCCTCTTTACTCTTTACTCTCACCCTCTATGCTTAGTAACTGGTATGTTTTAATATTTACTACATGATTATTTCATAAATAAGTACATTTAGAACAATTTATAACCTAACTCCTGAAACTGGACCTCAGTAGATGGCCTGGATTCCAGCTAAAACATAAAGTGATATTTACAGAAGGCAATGAATTCTGATTCAGAAACACTGTGGCCCATGAGGTAGTTTTGACAGGTGATAGGTTTCTTATCCAGGAGACATCTAAACAGAGAGCAGAGAGGTAGGAGTTGGGGCAAAATGGGTGAAAGTGAGAGGGAAATACATGCTTCTTTTTATGGAATGAATAAGTCATGGGAATAAAAGGCACAACCTAAAGAATATAGTCAATGATATTACAATAGCAATGTAACCACACAGATGGTAGCTATGCTCGTGGTGAACACAGCATAATGTTTAAACTTGGCAAATCACTAAGTTGTACCTGTGAAGCTAATGCAACATTGTGTGTCAACTATATTCAAACAAAAAATAAAAAATAGTTAATAACCGTTCCAAATTTATCTTTGTGTTACTATACAACTTTGTTCATATCATAATAGAATACAAAATCTTAATTGTACTATAGCCCAAGTTTTATGTTAGCCTGAGAGTATTTTAAAAGCAGAAATTCTTTCTTATGTTTTACCGAATTTCTACCAAATAAGTTCTTGACCAATAGAAGGACAGTCAACAAATGTGAGCTAAATTGTACAAGATGAATCCCTTGTTATCAGTGTTGTTACTGATACCAGAAAAGTCTTTGTTATCAGAACCCTTTAGAGGTGGACATGGAGCTTCAGCCCTAATGCTTGTCATAGAACAAAATGTATAGATTGTTAGGCACAGAGGTAGGCAGTGTGACACAACACACTGTACAATATTTGTTAAGGTAAATATATCTTGCAGTGTGAATAGATTTCTCACATAACATTCAACTATGGGTTGAATAGATGTCCAACACTGAGCTCTTTCTCCCCAGACATGCACAAACTCCTCCAGTTCCCCTTCTGGATTAGAGCTGTAAATACCAAAGACAGGAGCTAGAATCCTTCTTTCCCCCACCCCTCACATGTAAAAATCACTAAATCATTGTTCTACATACTTAATATTTCTAAAAATCTGTTGTTTTGCCACCTTCTCTCCTTTGGATTTCAGTTTAGCTACTTGCTTCTCAGAGAAGTCTTGCTGACTCTTCTGTACTGGGTGAAACCCAATTTACATATGTCATAAGACTCAGTGTATCTATACTTTACAGACTGTATTAAAACTATTTGATTTTTACCTCTTGGACTAGCTCATTTTCTTTTTGAGGGTGAGACTTTATTTCTGATCCCCACTACCTACACTCCTGATAGGCTACAGTAGAAAGCCATAAATCCACAGTCTCTGCCAAATAAATGTAGAGATGACTCTTAAACCTTCTTTCTCTTTATATAAAATATTATTTTTAAGTAACTTAAAATGTTGATGGCAGAAATTTAACTGTCTTTTAGTATGCACATATGTATTTGTGGACTGAACTATTCAACAATAATATCAATATTCTAATAATACTTTTTTCTGGAGTCTGTAACCCTGTGATTGTGCTAAAATCAGAATTGGAAATGGTGTTGTCAAGAAGATTTGATATGTCCTAAACAGTTTTCAAATAGGCGTGGATCACAGAATACTTTCTTTCCAATTGATATCTAAATAATATGATTTGACTTTTTGGTTCATTTGCTTCATGTCCACATTCATTCACTTGATTCTGTTAGCAGACATTTGCTGAATAGCTGGTTGACATATGAAAATTGCAGAACTTAAGTGTTTAAAAAGAGAAATGAATTCACTCTCTGAACATGCTTACAATCTGGTAAGAAAAAGACATGGATACAAATAGAAGAAAAGTGTTCTTGTGGTTAAGATATGAATGCTTAGATTTTAGTGTAGCCAAGCAAAAGAGGAGAGGTTAGTTTTAGGAAAAGGAAGGGAAAAAGCATGGGTGATAAATAAAGCTCTATTTGGAGACAGAATTAGATCATAGATGATACTCTATAGGGGCATACGTTAGTAAAAATAACCCAGGGTTCTTACTGAGTTTATTAATAGTGTGCATTTATATGGTTTTTAATGCATAGCATCTTTGCTGATGTCTGCCCTTTTTCTATTCTGTTCACATGGCTTTATTTATTCCAGTATTAAGGAGTAACTGGGAATATATTTGGCCATTGCCTCAAGAAGAACCTCATCAGTAATTTCATGAGACTAAAATTAATCTGATTTATCACCCTTCAACATTCCGGAAGGCTAATGATGTAGGCAGAATAATGGCCCTCCCACGATGTCCACAACCTAACCCCTGGAATCTGTGAAGACCTTCAGTTACATGGCAAAGGAAAATGAAGGTCACAGATGAAATTACTGTTGTCAGTGAGTAGACTTTGCAATTGGGAGTAGTCTGGATTATGGGAGCAAAGAGTCAAATGTAATCATAAATGTATTTAAAAGTAAAAGAAGGAATTGTAAGACCTAGAGAGACGGCAACATGACAAGGACTCAACCCAGGGTTACTGAGCTTTGAAGACCAAAGAAGGAATCCCAAGCCAAGGAAAGCAGGTGGCCTTCAGGAGCTGGAAAAGACAGGAGATTAGTTCTCCCCTGGTGCTCCCATAAAAGAACAAAGTCCTGCCTACTTTTTGGTTTTTGTCCATTAAGACTCATGTCAGATTTCTGACCCACAGAACTGTGAAAGAATAAATAGGTGTTGTTTTAAGCCTCTGACTCTGAAAGAATTTGTCACAACAGCCATTGAAAACAAATATAGTTATCTTCAATAACTTCTCTCATTTGGGAACTTGAAGTATATTTTACATTAATTTATCTGGTTCCTAACATCTAAAATAAACCAAATTTGCAGACCTATCTGGTTCAAATCTAGCTTCAATTTAATCAAATATATGTCTGCAGAAGCTGCTACGGACTAACAATTTCTTTTCTCATAAAACTCAAAGTCTGATAAGAGAGTAGGGTAAAAAGTAGAACAATGACTTTTAATATTTCATTAAGGGCAACACAAGGAAATTCCCATGTGCAATATTCACAACCACAAGACCTAAACTAGTTTGAAAAACTAATATTTAAATAGTGACCTCAGTGAAGACCAGAAGTTATCTATAAATAAGGTCCGGGTTGCAGAATCTGGAGATTCAGATCTACGCATTTTCCCTCACGTGGGAAAGAGGTCACAAATTTCTCTTTAGGTAGGTGAAAAGGAAAAAAAAAAAACATGCTCTCTCTTTTAATATAACCTTTTGATGAGCTCTCACCCATATGCTCCACTGATCAGTGTTTTCTACTACAATCTGCTTAGAATGCCTCTTTCCGTTTGTAGTCATACATTCATAGTTTACCTACTTAAGATGTATAAAAAAAATCTTCTCTCACATCTCATTGCTGGAAAGGATCTTTTTGCCTACTTCTTTAGCACTTTATCTGTTCCCCTCCAATGGCATTTATCACTCTCTCCTTTGTGGTACAGTTATTTTTGAGCATTTCTTACTTCCCAGACTAGACTATAGATTTTAGCTTTTCGTGTTCTTGGAAAGTGTGAAAGGGCAGAACACAGCATATGGCTTGATAGCACTGGGTGTGATGTAGAGATTGAATCTGAAAATAAGTTGGAAAGTCGAAAAGCATGAATATGCTGAACGGGGATTAAGAGCTGAATGGAGGCCCTAGTAGCATTTTAGCCTTTTCAATTTCTCACAAGCCCTGTAGCTACATATGGATAATCGTTTCTCAGTTAAACAATTGTTATGACTGCTATTTCCAGTTCTCTGCAAATTACTTTAATCTGGAGATAAACTACAATGTTCTATTTAAGTAAATGCATCTAAAGGATTTCCACTTTCTGCCACCAAAGGAGCTGGCACATTCTAGTGTTAAGCAAAAACTAATGTGAGAACATATGGAAGGAAAGTAAAATCGAAAGAGTTAACTGAGTTTTCCCTACTTAGCACAGAATATCTGAATATTTGAAAACACTCTCATATTGCATATAGATATTTTAGTGGTGGGCAAATTCTGAAAGTTGTAGTTTTAAAACCCTTCTGTGAGACACTGTCCAATGTCTTACTATATGTGTCAGGATATGTTAAATTATATTGCAATAAAACTAAAAGTCAATGTTTTAAAGCAATTAAAAAAAGACTTCTTATTCTTTCTACAAATAATTTGAAAGTTGCATGGGCTGTACTACTCATTGTACTCACCCAGGGACCAGGAGATGAAACCGTACCAGCTAGAGCGTATTTGCTACAGCTGTGGAAAGAGAGAACATGAAGAATTCAGTTTGCAGTTCCCCTCAGCTGCATATTATTAACATCTTAAGTGAGGAGATCATCTCGCCCTTCAAGGAAGGAGGACATGCAAGCCTCTCGCTGACTCAGAAGAGGGATAGCAGAAATATCGGTGAGTAGTAATATTTACTGTGTGTATTTATCAATATCCAATACTTAAAAATAGTATTTTACATAAATATGTGAGATCCAAACAGCAAAACAAGACCAAAGAGAAACCTCATTAGCCACCAGTGGAACTGATTGTTACACAAATAACTACTTCTGAAAAATGGTGATTAAGAAATGAACACATCTAACTTTTAATGAGTTACAGCGGATAACCAAAAGTCTATGAGTTGATAATTTCCATTATCAACTTGTTTACAGAACAAGTTGTTCTGCTTGTTTACAGAAGAATAACAACTAATAATTACAGGAGAAATATCATTGAGAGGTTGCAAGTTTTCAACACTAAAGAAACAACTCAGGAAGAAAGGTCAGTGGGGGCTCAAACCAGTATGACAGGCTGAATAAACCTGGGTATTTTCATGAGATCAGATTTTAACCACACACTTTACTTGCTGCTCACAGAGGGGGAAATATGGCTTCTTAATGGAGAGATCTAGCTGCTGTCTTCAACTTAACCCTGCCCATAATCTTATCTGTACTAACAGGGCTGGGGAACAAACAGATTTGAGTCTTCATTACCCAGTGTCACCTGTGAACTTTTGCCAAATGTGTTTAACCTGTGTCTGCTCTCTTGTTATCTAGCTTTGTATGATATTTAGAAAACAGATAGGAGTTACATGGCAAACAAATACATACACACACTATATTTATTTGTTCAGATAATTTCAAGATGAGATATTCTACAGGATAACTGACCCAGCCTTAACAAATTAGTGTCATAAGGAAACAAAAGTTAGAGCAGAGGGGATTATTCTAGGTGAAAAGAGACTTAACAGATCCAAATGCAAAGTACGTAGTCTTTGATTAGATCCTGAGTTAAACTGATTTTTGAAAATTGAGGAAATGTTAATACACTAGATGCAGTCATTGTTGCCAGTTTTTATATATGGTAATGGTTTAGTGGTTATGTAGTAGGACAGCACTGTTTTATATAATTAATAGCCCTAAGACATTTAGGGATAAAATACAACGGTGTACTTAATCTGTTTAAAAATATTTCAGTAAAAATTAAGCAAATATTGCAAATATCTTTTGTGGTTACATGTTAGTTCCTCTTTTGGTTCTCAATACTCTCAGGAGCTTTCTGGGTATAATCTGAAACTAGCCCCTGTACCTGGAGGGCAGTGAGGGACGGAAGAAAGAAGCAGGCCATCCCAGTTTCGTAGGTAGCAGTTTTAACAGACAAAGGAAACCTATGTGATGCTCATCTTGGGCAGCAGCAAAACAAATGGATCCCCACACCAGCCTACCAATCTTCAGTTTGTAAAGAGGCCTTAACTGGGTTTAGTGACATGTACTATGTAGGTATTTTCAATTCCACATCACCATCTCCATCTCAAGGCTCTGTCCTCAGAGCAGCCTCTGGGAGTATGAAAAGCAAGTGGAACCCACATTCCAAAGACAGAGGAGGAAGCAAGGAGCCTCAGAGTACCTGGGTCCAGTTCACACATCAGACTTTTCAGTGACCTCTCTCTATAACACCTCTATAGGGTTATATGTGAAGAGAAAGTGAGTCTTATTCATCTTTACAAATTCAACATCTAACATGTGAGTAATATACAGTGGTATCCAATGATATATACTAAAATGATTAGTGTTTGAATTCAATGAATGGATAGTTGTTGGATTCAGAATGAATAAATGAGATAATTAAAATGAATAAATAACTCTTACAGTGACTTTTTTGTAATAATAAATTTATATATTCCTATAAAATGTTACAGGCTTCTTTAGATTCAGCAACATTATTTTTACTACAGTAAAAAATGGAACTGAATAATATTTGATGGAAGCTATATTTCTGTACTAAGCCATTTGAATACATGTATCAAACATATACAACTGGATGAACTTCATTTGCTTGACACTTCCAAGACTTTTCATCACAATATGGTTTTTCTTCAAGACAAGAATTAATAGCCTCTGATCTCACGCAATGTTTATAAAATCTAAAGAAAAATAGTTTCTTTATTTTCATTCTTTACAGAGTTGTAAAGCATTACAAAAATTACTTATTCCCACGGATAAACTATAACTGTCCTATCTTCATGTCTATCTTAATATTCTCCTAAGATGCTTACTTCTCTCTACCAAGCTATATTATTTAGCATGTTAATTCATGAATTAATCTCCAAATTTCATTTATTCTGTCATACCACAACGACTTTCATTTTGAATGTATTCTATGGCATACTTTTGAATTTATATGGCCCTAATATTTGATCTGAAGTTTTTAAGTGAATGTGTACACCCATGACCATATCAGAACTTTTCTGAGAACGTCAGATAAGCTGGCCTAAATTGGATAAAATTTGTATTGCTGGAAATAAATCATATATTTTAGCTAGGTTTCTATTTAGTTCTTTTCTGCCTCAGCAATTGTGCTAAATAAAATATTACCGATACAGTTTATTCAGTGTTAAATAATCTCATTCAATATTCATAAAACCCTGAAAGAGAAACACTACAGTATTTTACAGATATGGAAACTTCTATGAGTTCACTCAGTCACTCAGCTGGTAAGTGATAGGTGGGTGAATGCCTTCACGCGTGGCCTGTCTAAACTTGGGTTTTCCTACGAGGCAAGCATGTGGGCATTGCTGTCGTAAATGACTGCCTTGGTTTGAAAGCAGAGGCACCTGGCGAAGTTGACAAGGTCTCGTGGAGGAGATGGTGAAGCTGAAGAGAATAGTGAGCGCTGCTCACCTGACCTTCGTGTTTCCCTCAGATGCGCAAAGAGATGAAGTAGCCCAGCAGGGCAAGAGTGATAGCAGACCAGGCGCCCCCCAACTTGCCTTTAATTTTTTTTTTTAATTTTTTTATTTATTTCTAGGAGAGAGAGAGAGACAGCGTGAGCAGGGGAGGGTCAGAGAGAGAGGGAGTCACAGACTGAAGCAGGCTCCAGGCTCTGAGCTGGCAGTCAGCACAGAGCCCGACGCGGGGCTCGAACCCACGAACCGCGAGATCATGACCTAAGCGAAAGTTGGACGCTTAACAGACTAAGCCACCCAGGCGCCCCCCAACTTGCCTTTAAACACAGGGGTGGGGGGCATTCTTGAGTCTCCAGAGATGCTTGGCAGACACTTTATTGATGAATGTAACTGTGATGTACAGATTGGGTAAACACAAACACAATTTTACAATCTTGTGATTGTAAGATTTTGATTTAATACAATCCTTCAAGATGGTAGGGGTTTTGATTTCATACTCGTTTTTTGTACTCTCAGTAAGGAATTTTACAATCCTGTTACTGTTGCCTCATCTGATTGCATAGGGCAGATCTACCAGTTACTCTTGGTTTATTTTTACCTGGATATGCTGTATATTAGTCACTAATAAGGATATCTTAATTTCTGTTTTGGCCAGTAAAATTGTTTCACCTATAGAATTCTAAAAACATAAGACTCTCTCACACTTTCCTTTTGGTGTTGATGAATTGAAAGATTGTTAAGGAGAAATGAATGAAAGAAGTAAGGAAAGTATTGGGGGCCCTGTAAAAGAAGGATTTAAAATAGAACAGTAAGCACATAACAAAGAAGAATCTTGAAATTAGTTTTCTTCAATTAGGTAATTTAACTTTGCCCAAGCATCTTAAATATCATATGTAATTATAATAAATCCAGTAATGGCTCTTAAGTTTCATTTTTTTAATCACCCATAACTACCTCTCAAATCATTCTCCTCTCTCCATTAAAATCCTACATTTATGTGCATGTATTTAGATAACAAATGAGCTAGGTAAAGGATTTCTTAATTACATGTATAAAATAAGCACATCCATCCTTCAAGCAAGAGATTTTAGTCACTACTAAGGACTAGACCAAAGTCTAGACCTAGGATTCTAGCTAAATTTTAGCCCTTCTAACACAAAACACTTATTGATAATTAAGTCTTCTAGGTTCAAATCTTACTTATTTCTATAGTTTTAAGAGTCTTGTCATTCAATTCATGCAAAATTACTAAGAAAAATATAAGAAAATATAAAAACTTCATGTCATAAATGATAAACTTTTAATGATTATATTTACTTTAAACTGTATAATTATATACTAAGTATAGAAGATAATTATATTGGATTATTAATATTTGTGTAACTGGAAGTTTATATAAAATAACAGAGATAGTGTCAAGATTAACCCTTGAAAATGTATAGACCACAGCAAAATAAAACCATGAAAATTCTCTGAAATATACTTTATGTCAGCAATAAATAACCTTTTTTTGATATGCTACATTAAGGCTTACATAACTGATATATCACTGAGGAAGAGGCTATATGTAACTTATAAAATGAAAACCTTAAATACCTCACTGAATGAGTCTCAATTGAATGTTTTCTTGTTTCACAAATGTTCAACATTCTTTACAATCAGTCTTCAATTATATTCCTTGTAGAACTCCTTCAGAAATATATGAGATTGGTAAAATAATGTTTCTTTATAACATTGTCATATACACTGGAGATTTCTGCAAACTCTGAAATTGTCTGGCCTTGTCACTGTGTGCAGGTCAAACCATTTTGCCAAATGAGATTCCATTTGCAAACATTATGATTACTTCTTTGATAAATCATCACAAATATATAAAGTATCTTTTGTAAATGTCTATTGTTATAAATCAAAAATAAGAATTTTGGTTGCATTTTGAGTGGTCAAAAAAATTCAACAAGTATTAGAAATTTTTGACAGAATTTCTAAAGGTGAAGTTGGGCAATTTTATCATTTTCATGAAACTTCCAAGATCATCAGTGCATTGTATAAATAAATTGTGCTCAACTTACCAAATCATAATGAACAACTCAAATCAGCAACAAATGATCATAGAGAAAAATTATCAATATGACAAAATACTCTCTAACTCAATGTTCTTGAGTATGTATTTTTTTAAATTTTTATTACATTTTTAAAATTTTTTAATGTTATTTTTGAGAGAGACAGACAGAGACAGAGACAGAGAGCAAACAGAAGAGGGGCAGAGAGAGAGGGAGACACAGAATCAGAGGGAGGCTCCAGGCTCTAGGCTCTGAGCTGTCAGCACAGAGCCCGATGAGGGGCTCAAACTCCTGGACCGTGAGATCATGACCTGAGCTGAAGTGATCTGCTTAACCGACTGAGCCACCCAGGCATCCCTCTCCAGAATGTATTTCTTAAAAATGAGGTTAGAATTTTGATTTCATACTTGTTTTTACACTATCATTAAATAATCATCATTGAACAACTTAATAACATAAAATATAAAAAATTTAAGAAAATAAAATCATTTAAGAATTTTTCAAGTCCTCCATTCAGCAACACACATGAAATTATATATAAATTACAAAGTGATAAAATATTTCTTGAAATAAAACTTTCCTAAATCAGGTATTTCTTTTAAATTATTCATTCAAGTTATTCTTCCTAGAAATTAGAATATATTTAAAAGCCTTTGTTGTATTTTGTTTTTCTAATATATTTCATTAAGAAACTACATAAAATATTTGGTCATTTTTAGTGAATTTTAGTGAATATGAGTTAAAAGTGAAAATGAATTCTGGGAACAAAATTTTATGAAATTGCCTACCTCTCTCTGAATTGTTATATTTTTAAAAATTAAAAATATATATAATTCCAGTACAGTTACAGTATTATGTTAATTTTAGGTTTGCAACATAGTGATTCAACAATTCTATACATTACTCAGTGCTCATCACGATAAAGTGTACTCTTATACCCCTTCACCATTTCCCCATTCCCAGCCTACCTCCCCTCTAGTAATTACCAGTTTGAGTGAAGAATCTGGGTATTTTTCCTCTTTTTTAGTTTGTTGGTTTCATTTCTTAAATTCCACGTATGTGTGAAATCATATGGTGTTTGTCTTTCTCTGACTTATTTCACTTAGCATTATACCCTCTAGACCTATTATGCTTTTGCAAATGTCAAGATTTCATGCTTTTATGACTAAGGAATATTCATGTGTGTGTGTGAGTGTTGCATATATATATAGCATACTCTTGCCTCCTTGGTCATACATTAATTGACCACATAATCATGGGTTTATTTCTCAGCTCTTTGTTGATGTTCTACTGATCTGTGTATTTTTGTGCCATTGCCATATTGTTTTGATTATTATAGCTTTGTAGTCTACCTTAAAAATGAAGTTATAATACCTCCAGGTTTGATCTTCTTTTTCAAGACTGCTTTGGCTAATCAGGGTCTTTGATGGTTCCATACAAAATTTTAGTGAAAAATGTTGCTGTTTTGATAGGAATTGCATTAAATTTGTAGATAGCTTTGGATAGTGTGGACATTTTAACAAAATTTATTTTTCCAATCCATGAGCATGTAATATCTTTCAATTTGTGTCATCTTCAATTTCATTTGTTAATGTCTTAATAATCTTAGAGTATAGATACTTTACTTACTTGGTTAAGTTTATTCCTAGGTACTTTATCATTTTTGTGCAATTATAAATGGGATTGTCTTCTGAATTTCTCATTCTACTACATTATTAGTGTGTGATAATGCCACACATTTCTGTATATTGATTTTGTATCATATGACCTTCCTGAATTCATTTATCAATTATAGTAGATTTTGGTAAAATCTTTATATATTATGTCATCTGCAAATAGTGAAAAGTTTTTCTTATTCCTTACCAATTTGAATGCCTTTGGTTCCTTTTAATTGTCTGATTGGTGTGGTTAGGACTTCCAGTACTATGTTTAATAAAAATGAGTAGTGGACATCCTTGTCTTATTCCTGATATTAGGACAAAAGCTCTCAGTTTTTCACCATTGAGTATGATGTGAGATGTGGATTTTTCATATATGATTTTTATTATGTTAAGGTATTTCCCTCTAAATCTACTTTGTTGAGAGGTTTTAAAATGAATGGATGCTATACTTTTCCAAATGCTTTTTTTTTCATCTATTGAAATGATCATATGGTTTATACCCTTTCTCTTGTTGATGTGATGTATCATGCTGATTGATATGTGAATATTGAACCATACTTGGATCCCAGAAATAAATCCCATTTTATTATGGTGAATGATTTTTTTAAATGTATTGTTGGGTTTGTTTTACTAACATTTTGTTGAGCATTTTTACATTTATGTTCATCAGATATATTGGCCTGTAATTCTGTTTATTTTAGTTCTTTTTCTGGTTTTGGTATCAGGGTAATACTGACATTATAGAATAAGTTTGTAAGCTTCCCTTCCTCTTTTATTTTTTAGGGGTGTTTGAGAAGAATAGGTATTAATTCTTCTTTAAATGCTTGGTAGAATTCACCTGTGAACCCATTGGGACCTGAACTGTTGTTTGTTGGGAGTTTTTGATCACTGATTCAATTTCATACTGGTAATCAGTCTGTTCAAATTTTTTATTTTTTCCTGATTTGGTTTTGGAGTTTATGTGTTTCTAGGAATTCATCCATTTCTTCTAGGTTGTCCCACATTTTAGCATATGATTTTTCATAATATTCTCTTTGAATTCTCTATGGTGTTGGTTATTATTTCTCCTCTTTCATTTCTGATTTTGTTTATTTGAGTCCTCTCTCTCTCCTTCTTCCTCACCTTCTCCCTCTCTCTCCTCTCTCCCTTCCCTCTGTAATGGGTCTGGCTAACAGTTTATCAATTTTGTTGATATTTTCAAAGAACCAGCTCCTGGTTTCATTGTTCTGTTGTTTTTTTATGTCATTTCTTTCTGCTCTAGTCTATATAATTTCCTTTCTTCTGCTGGTGTTGGATATTATCTGCTCTTTCTCTAGCTCCTTTAGGTATAAGATTGTTTTTGTTTGAGATTTTTCTTGTTTCTTGACGTAATCCTATACTGCTATAAACTTTTTCTTAAAACAGCTTTTGTTGCAGCCCAAGGATTTGGGGCTATTATGCTTTCATTTTAATTTGCCTCCATGTAATGTTTTAAATTCCCCTTTGATTTCTTCTTTGATCCATTCATTGTTTGGTAGCATATTAATTTCCATATATTTGTGTTCTTTCCAGATTTTTTCTTGTTGTTGATTTCTAGTTTCAAAACATTGCATTGGAAAAGATGCATGATTTAAAAAATTCAATTTTTTGAATTTCCTAAAACTTGTACCCAAATAAGTGATCTATTCTAGAGAATGTTCCATGTTCATGTGAAAACAGCATGTATTCTGCTGTTTTAGGATGGAATGTTCTGAATATATCTGTTAGATCCATCTGGTCCAAAGTGTCATTCAAAGCCCCTGTTTCCTTGTTGATTTTCTGTTTGGATAATCTATCCATTGTTATAAGCAAGGCATTGAGATCCCTTAGTAATATTATATTACTATCGATTACTTCCTTTATGTTTGTTAATATCTGCTTTATGTATTTTGGTACTCTCACTTGAGCTCATAAATATTTATAATTGTTATATTTTCTTTGGATTGTCTTCTTTATGATTATGCAGGGTCTTTCTGTCTCTTGTTAGTCTTTGTTTTAAAGTCTATTTTGTCCAATGTAAGTATTGTTACCCCAGCTTTCTCTTCACTTCCATTTGCATGATAAACACTTTCTATCATTTCACTTTGAATCTGCATGTGTGTTTGGGACTAAAATGAATCTTTTATAGGCAACATATAGATGAGTCCTATTCTTTTAACCATTCCATTAAATGGTGTCTTTTTCCTTGGAGGATTTAGTCCATTTACACAAAGTGATTATTGATAGATAGTATGTACTTATTGCCATTATGTTACTCGTTTTATGGTTGTTTTTGGAGTTCTTCCCTATTCCTTTCTTTTCTTACTCTCTTGTCTCATGGTTTTCTGACTTTCTTTAATGATATTCTTGGATTCCCTTCTCTTTATTTTTGTGAATCTGTTACTGGCTTTGGATTTGTGGTTACCATTAGGTTTACATGTAACATCTTATGCATATAGCAACCAATATCAAGTTGATGGTCCCTTAAGTTTGAGCCTATTTGAAAACCATGAAATTTTCACTCTTCCACCCCACCCAAGGTTTAGATATATTTTGTCATACTTTACATCTTTTTATTCTGTAAATACCTTGACTGATTTTTATAGATATACTTAATTTTACTGCATTTACGCTTCCTTCTTTTCTTTTCTTTTCTTTTCTTGTCTTTTACAAATAGTTTATTGTCAAATTAGTTTCCACATAACACCCAGTGTTCATCCCCACAAGTGTCCTCCTCCAT